>NC_134400.1:111622329-111665230 GCF_050003625.1 Haematobia irritans
TTATATCACAACATATATATGTTTACTCATAATATATAAATTTATACTTGTTTATATTCACACGTAGTATTTTTCCTATATTTAATGACATTTTCTTTGTATATATATATATATATATATATATATATATATATATATATATATATATATATATATATATATATATATATATATATATATATATATATATATATATATATATAATATATATATATATATATATATATATATATATATATATATATATATATATATATATATATATATATATATATATATATATATATATATATATATATATATATATATATATATATATATATATTTGTAATGCGCCAATTGGTTACTTTTATTATTTTACTTCCAGCATACACTTTGTCTCTCTTTGTAAACAAATATATGTTTATGGGCTATTTCTGAATTAATATATGTTTGAATCCAAGCATATTATATTTATAAACATTTTATGTCCCAAACATAATATGTTCTAACATATTAACATATATGTCCCAAACTAATATGTTTGCTAGTTTATGAACATTATATGTTTGCACTCAAAAATATTGTGTTTAAAATTTGAGTTCCAAACATATAATGTTTATACCCAAACATATGAAAAACAGTCTTTTTCGTCCGTGTACATACATTTAAATATCACTCGATCTGGACAGAATTTGATAGACTTATACAAAATCTATAGACTCAAAATTTAAGTCGGCTAATGCACTAGGATGGAACACAATGTTAGTAAAAAACAAGTAAGTAAAGTCTAAAGTCGGACGGAGCCGACTATATTATACCCTTCACCACTATGTCGACAAACATTTGTGTTACCCTCTCAGCTACTTAAAATTTGCTGGGAGCTATATAAAGGTTTGCATTTGCAGATACAAATACTTTTAATGGAAACAATTTTTTGTACTTCTACAAAGCTCTAGAATTAAAATTTAAATCGGCTAACGCCCTGGGATGAAACACAATGTTAGTAACAAATATGGGAAATATGAAGCGAGAGAAATTTTAGTGCAATTGTACAAAAGAGATTTATGATTTTTCAGGTGATACATATGTATTCGAGATATAGGACAATTAGAATAATATTTACAATTTTTGCTACTCAGCAGTGTCGACTTTACAAGGATATTGGTTAGATCTCGTCAAGATATGTGGTCAAGTGTGGGTTGTGATATATTATTTGGTCTAGTCGGGCGACTTGGAGCCTTATTTAAAACTCATCCGTTCTGTTCAAATTTTAGCATTGCAGTGTGTAGGATATGGCTAAGATATGGGGAAATCATCACAGAACTTTGTGTAAAGTGTGAGAATTTTGGCCATATTTGTATTCTCTGTGGAAACTATCCAGTCAATTGGAGGAAAATCCCATTGAAAATGGGTCTAAAATATGAAACAGTCTACCATATTTCCCCAGCTCCGGTGTACGTATATATGGGAGCTATATACAATCTAAACCAATTTTGACTAAATTTAACATGCATAGTTAGAATAATAATTCTGCTATCTATGCGAAATTTCACGTAAATGGGAGTATAACTTTGGCCCCCCTGGTCATATGAGTGCAAATCGGACGGGAGATATATATGGGAGCCATATCTAAATCTGAACCGATTTCAACCAAATTTGGCACAATTACCTATACTACTAAACGTACTCCTTGTGCGAAATTTGAAGCAAATCACGGCAAAACCCTGGATTTTGAGCCATATAAGTTCAAATCGGACGAAAGCTATATGGAGCTATATCTTAATCCGAATCGATTTCAGGTAAATTGGATACAAACTACGGTTTCTAGAAACCCAAGGAGGTAAATCGGGAGTTCGGTCCTATGGGGGCTATACTAAAACATGGATCGATACTCACCGTTTTCGGCACACATTTTACGGCCCTAAAATATTATTAAAATTTCAAGCAAATTGGATCTTGCACACCTGTATATAGTCCTAAAAAATCTCCAGATGTTCAATTTCAGGCATATTGGATAAAAACTACGGTTTCTATAAGACTAGGAAGTAAAATCTTGAGATCGGTCAATATGGGGGCTACATCAAAACATGGACCTGAACTCAACATTTTCGGCGCACCTCATTATGGTCCTAAAATAATTCTAGATTTCAAATTTCATGCATATTGGATAAAAACTACGGTTTCTATAATCCCAAGAAATAAAATCGGGAGATCGGTGTATATGGGGGCTATACAAAAACATGGACCGATACTCACTATTTTCGGCACACATCTTTGTGGTCCTAAAGTACCTCCAGATTTCCAATTTCAGGCAAATTGGATAAAAACTACGTATTCTATAAGCCCAAGAAGAAAAATCAGGAGATCAGTCTATATAGGGGCTATACCAAAACATGGACCGATACCCATCATTTTTGACACACCTCATTACGGTTCTAAAATACCTCAAGATTTCCAATTTCAGGCAAATTGGATAAAACCTACGGATTCTAGAAGCCCAAGAAATAAAAGCGGGAGATCGGTCTATATGGCGCTATACCAGAACACGGACCGATACTCACAATTTTCGGCGCACCTCATTTTGGTCCTAAAATAATTCCATATTTAAAATTTCATGCATATTGGATATAAACTACGGTTCCTATAAGCCCACGAAATAAAATCGGGAGTTCGGTCTATATGGGGGCTATACAAAAACATGGACCGATACTCACTATTTTCGGCACACCTCTTTTTGGTCCTAAAATACCCCTAGATTTCAAATTTCAGGCAAATTGGATAAAAACTACGGATTCTATAAGCCCAAGAAGAAAAATCAGGAGATCAGTCTATATACCCATCATTTTTGACACACCTTTTTACGGTTCTAAAATACCTCTAGATTTCCAATTTCAGCCAAATTGGATAAAACTACGGATTCTAGAAGCCTAAAAAGTAAAAGCGGGAGATCGGTGTATATGGGGCTATACCAGAACACGGACCGATACTCACCATTTTTGGCACAACTCTTTATGGTCCTCAAATACCTCTAGATTCATAATTTCAGCCGAATTGGATAAAACCTATAAGCCCAAGACCCCAAATAGGGAGGTAGGTTTATATGGGGACTCTATCAAAACCTGGTTACAACATAACAAGTGAGTAAAGTAGAAAGTCGGGCGGAGCCGAGTATATCATACCCTAAACCATCCATACTGAATAACATTTTTTGTGGGGTATCAATGGTATAGGTTTGGGTGATAAACCGCATTTTTATACCCTCCACCATAGGATGGGGGTATATTAACTTTGTCATTCCGTTTGTAACACATCGAAATATTGCTCTAAGACCCCATAAAGTATATATGTTCTGGGTCGTGGTGAAATTCTGAGTCGATCTGAGCATGTCCATTCGTCCGTCCGTCTGTTGAAATCACGCTAACTTCCGAACGGAACAAGCTATCGACTTGAAACTTGGCACAATTAGTTGTTATTGATGTAGGTCGGATGGTATTGCAAATGTGCCTATCGGTCCACTTTTACGTATAGCCCTCATATAAACGGACCCCCAAATTTGGCTTGCGAATCCTCTAAGAGAAGAAAATTTCATCCGATCCGGCTGAAATTTGGTACATGGTGTTAGTATATGGTCTCTAATAACCATGCAAAAATTTGTCCATATCGGTCCATAATTATATATAGCCCCCATATAAACCGATCCCCATATTTGGCTTGCGGAGCCTCTAAGAGAAGCAAATCTCATCCGATTCGGCCTGGCCGAACTTACGGCCGTATATATAGTAGTCATATTTAAGAACATAGAGGGGTACATGTTTATGGGAGTCTTGTCACAATCTGAGCAGAAATGTCCAATATTAGGAGCTATAGTTGATTTTGCACCTACAGAGTTAGTATGCTACTAATATTGATTCCATTATTAAACAAGTAAGTAAAACAGAAAGTCGGGCGGGCCGACTATATCATACCCAAACCACCCCTACTGAATTGGTAAACATTGTTTGTGGGGTATCAATGGTATAGGTTTGGGGAAAAACCGCATTTCCACATTTAAGAATATTAAGGGGTACATGGGAGTTTTATTACAATCTGAACAAAAATGTCTGATATTAAGAGCTGTAGTTGATTCTGAACCACTAATATTGAGTCCATTATTAAAATAAAAACAATATTATACCCTGCACCACTTTGTAGATCTAAATTTTCGATACAATATCACATCCGTCAAATGTGTTGGGGGCTATATATAAAGGTTTGTCCAAATACATACATTTAAGTATCACTCGATCTGGACAGAATTTGATAGATTCAAAATTTATAGACTCAAAATTTAAGTCGGCTAATGCACTAGGATGGAACACAATGTTAGTAAAAAACTAGGATGGAACACAATGTTAGTAAAAAAAATATGGGAAACATTTAAATCTGAAGCAATTTTAAGGAAACTTCGCAAAAATTTATTTATGATTTATCACTCGATATATATGTGATAGAAGTTTAGGAAAATTAGAGTCATTTTTACAACTTTTCGACTAAGAAGTGGCGATTTTACAAGGAAAATATTGATATTTTGACCATTTTTGTCGAAATCAGAAAAACATATACATGGGAGCTATATCTAAATCTGAACCGATTTCAACCAAATTTGGCACGCATAGCAGCAATGCTAATTCTACTCCCTGTGCAAAATTTCAACCAAATTGGGGTAATACTCAGGCTTCTAGGGCCGTATAAGTGCATATCGGGCGAAAGATATATATGGAGCTATATCTAAATCTGAACCGATTTCTTCCAAAATCAATAGGGTTCTATTTTGACCCAAAACACATACTCGTGCCAAATTCGAAGTCGATTGGGTTTAAATTACTACCTAATCCCTTGGTTACAAAAATGTGTTCACGGACAGACGGACATGGTTATATCGACTCAGGAGCCCATCCTAAGCATTTTTGTCAAAGACACCATGTGTCTATCTCGTCTCCTTCTGGGTCTTGCAAACATATGCACTAACTTATAATACCCTGTTCCACAGTGTGGCGCAGGGTATAAATATGGGAAACATTTAAATCTGAAGCAATTTTAAGGAAACTTCGCAAAAATTTAATTATGATTTATCGCTCAATATATATGTAATAGAAGTTTAGGAAAATTAGTCATTTTTACAGCTTTTCGACTAAGCAGTGGCGATTTTACAAGGAAATGTTGGTATTTTGACCATTTTTGGCGAAATCAGAAAAACATATATATGGGAGCTATATCTAAATATGAACCGATTTCAACCAAATTTGGCACGCATAGCTACAATGCTAATTCTACTCCTGTGCAAAATTTCGACCAAATCGGAGTTAAAAATTGGCCTCTGTGGTCATATGAGTGTAAATCGGGCGAAAGCTATATATGGGAGATATATCAAAATCTGAACCGATTTCAACCAAATTTGGCACGCATAGCTACAATGCTAATTCTACTCCCTGTGCAAAATTTCAACTAAATCGGAGTTCAAAAATGGTCTCTGTGGTCATATGAGTGTAAATCGGGCGAAAGCTATATATGGGAGATATATCTAAATCTGAACCGATTTCAACCAAATTTGGCACGCATAGCTGCAATGATAATTCTACTCCCTGTGCAAAATTTCAACTAAATCGGAGTTAAAAATTGGCCTCTGTGGTCATATGAGTGTAAATCGGGCGAAAGCTATATATGGGAGCTATATCTAAATCTTAACCGATTTCAACCAAATTTAGCACGCATAGCTACAATGCTAATTCTACTCCCTGTGCAAAATTTCAACAAAATCGGAGCAAAAATTGGTATCTGTGGTCATATGAGTGTAAATCGGCGAAAGCTATATATGGGAGCTATATCTAAATCTGAACCGATTTCAACAAAATGTGGCACGCATAGATACAATGTGAATTCTACTCCCTGTGCAAACTTTCAACCAAATTGGGGTAATACTCAGGCTTCTAGGGCCGTATAAGTGCATATCGGGCGAAAGATATATATGGGAGCTATATCTAAATCTGAACCGAAATCAATAGGGTTCTATTTTGACCCAAAACACATACTTGTGCCAAATTCGAAGTCGATTGGGCTTAAATTACCACCTAATCCCTTGGTTACAAAAATGTGTTCACGGACAGACGGACAGACAGACATGGCTATATCGACTCAGGAGCCCACCCTAATCATTTTTGTCAAAGACACCATGTGTCTATCTCGTCTCCTTCTGGTGTTGCAAACATATGCACTAACTTATAATACCCTGTTCCACAGTGTGGCGCAGGTTATAAAAATTTTGAAGCAAAGATTAATAACCTTATGTTAATTAAATTTGCATTATTTTAAAGAAATTTGTCCTTAATATTTTGTAAATTGCACATCCTAAAATGTAGGTTGCATAATCTTTAACATCAGGTAAATATTTTTTTCAGTGTAATATATAGCCCTCATATAAAAAGATCCCCAGATGTGGCTTTCGGAACCAATTTGGTCCATATCGGTCTATAATCATATATACCACACAGGTAAACCGATCCCCAGATTTTAGTTCTTGAACTTATTGGATGAGCAAATTTCATCTTGCTAAAATTTGGTACTAATCACGAAAAAATTGGTCCATATACACCCTCAAAAAAATCGCTTCTGTAACAGATTGGCTGATAAGTCCCCGGTCTAACAAAGAAAAACACATTTTTTGTCAAAATTCGTTTTTATTATTCAACATAGTTCCCTTCAAGAGCGATACAACGATTATAACGACCTTCCAATTTTGTGATACCATTTTGGTAGTACTCCTTCGGTTTTGCCTCAAAATAGGCCACAGTTTCGGCGATCACTTCTGCATTGCTGCCAAATTTTTCCCTGCGAGCATCCTTTTGAGGAGAACAAGAAAAAGTCGCTGGGAGCCAGATCTGGAGAATACGGTGGGTGGGGAAGCAATTCGAAGCCCAATTCATGAATTCATGCCATCGTTCTCAATGACTTGTGGCACGGTGCGTTGTCTTGGCGGAACAACACTTTTTTCTTCTTCATATGGGGCCGTTTTGCCGCGATTTCGACCTTCAAACGCTCCAATAACGCCATATAATAGTCACTGTTGATGGTTTTTCCCTTCTCAAGATAATCGATACAAATTATTCCATGCGCATCCCAAAAACAGAGGCCATTACTTTGCCAGCGGACTTTTGAGTCTTTCTACGCTTCGGAGTCGGTTCACCGGTCGCTGTCCACTCAGCCGACTGTCGATTGGACTCAGAAGTGTAGTGATGGAGCCATGTTTCATTCATTGTCACATATCGACGGAAAAACTCGGGTGTATTACAAGTTAACAGCTGCAAACACCGCTCAGAATCATCAAAACGTTATTGTTTTTGTTTACAGGATATTTCCAAATTAATATATGTTTGCATCTAAGCTCATTATATTTACAAACATTTTATGTCCCAAACATAATATGTTCTAACATATTAACATATATGTCCGAAACATGTTTTGCTAGTTTATGAACATTATATGCTTGCACTTAAAAATATTGTGTTAAAAAATTTGAGTTCCAAACATATAATTTCTACACCCAAACATATGAAAAGCAGTCTTTTTTCGTCCGTGTTTAATTTAGTATACTTATCATAATTATATATAGCCCCCGTATAAACCGAACCCATGTTTTACTTCTGGCTCTCCAATTGCCTTGCAATAACTGGTTCATATCGGTTTGTAATTATTTAGAGACTCCCCCTTTAAATACCGATCAAGAACTGAATTATTTAGGTATTTAATCTCCGTTTTTGTCTAAAATATACCCCGTATGGACTAACTTAAAATTGAGAACGCGGTGTTAAGAAGTTTTAAGATACCTTGCCATCGGCAAGTGTTACCATAACCCAAGTAATTCCATTGTGGGTTATATGCGCTTTACAGACTATCAGTTATTCCGGACGACAGTGCTCGTATCAAACATATCCCATATATTGTGCACATTGTAAGTTAAGTCCGAAGGCATAATCGATACTGCTGCATGTTTATGGGATCGATAGCACATTTACCGATTATTTAGTCATCGCCGAGAAGTCGTATCGATCCGACACACTGTAAGATTCTTTACAAACACCGACATTCCGTCCGGAATAACTGATAGTCTGTAAAGCGCAATAGGCTTTAACAGAAGTTTCTAGGCAATGCATGGTGAAGGGTACAAAAGATTCGGCCTAGCCGAACTTACAGCCGTATATACTTGTTTTTATACCCTCCATCATAGGATGGGGGTATATTAACTTTGTCATTCCGTTTGTAACACATCGAAATATTGCTCTAAGACCCCATAAAGTATATATATTCTGGGTCGTGGTGAAATTCTGAATCGATCTAAGCATGTCCGTCCGTCCGTCCATCCGTCTGTTGAAATCACGCTAACTTCCGAACGAAACAAGCTATCGACTTGAAACTTGGCACAAGTAGTTGTTATCGATGTAGGTCGGATGGTATTGAAAATGGGCCATATCGGTCCACTTTTACGTATAGCCCCCATATAAAGGGACCCTCAGATTTGGCTTGTGGAGCCTCTTACAGAACCATATTTCATCCGATCCGGCTGAAATTTGGTATATGGTGTTGGTATATGGTCTCTAACAATCATGCAAAAATTGGTCCACATCGGTCCATAATTATATATAGCCCCCATATAAACCGATCCTCAGATTTGGCTTGTGGAGCCTCTAAGAGAAGCATATTTCATCCGATCCGGCTGAAATTTGGTACATGGTGTTGGTATGTCGTCTCTAACAATCATTCAAAAATTGGTCCATATCGGTCCATAATTATATATAGCCCCCATATAAACCGATCCCCAGATTTGGCTTGCGGAGCCTCAAAGAGAAGCAAATTTCATCCGATCCGGCTGAAATTTGGTACATGGTGTTGGTATATGGTCTCTAACAACCATGCAAAAATTGGTCCATATCGGTCCTTAATTATATATAGCCCCCATATAAACCGATCCCCAGATTTGGCTTGTGGAGCCTCTAAGAGAAGCATATTTCATCCGATCCGGCTGAAATTTGGTACATGGTGTTGGTATATGGTCTCTAACAATCATTCAAAAATTGGTCCACATCGGTCCTAAATTATATATAGCCCCCATATAAACCGATCCCCAGATTTGGCTTGCGGAGCCTCAAAGAGAAGCAAATTGCATCCGATCCGGCTGAAATTTGGTACATGGTATTGGTATATGGTCTCTAACAACCGTGCAAAAATTGGTCCACATCGGTCCTTAATTATATATAGCCCCCATATAAACCGATCCCCAGATTTGGCTTGTGGAGCCTCTAAGAGAAGCATATTTCATCCGATCCGGCTGAAATTTGGTACATGGTGTTGGTATATGGTCTCTAACAATCATTCAAAAATTGGTCCACATCGGTCCTAAATTATATATAGCCCCCATATAAACCGATCCCCAGATTTGGCTTGCGGAGCCTCAAAGAGAAGCAAATTGCATCCGATCCGGCTGAAATTTGGTACATGGTATTGGTATATGGTCTCTAACAACCGTGCAAAAATTGGTCCACATCGGTCCATAATTATATATAGCGCCCATATAAACCGATCCCCAGATTTGGGTTGCGGAGCTTCAAAGAGAAGCAAATTGCATCCGATCCGCCTGAAATTTGGTATATGATATTGTTATATGGTCTCTATCAACCATGCAAAAATTGGTCCACATCGGTTCATAATTATATATAGCCCCCATATAAGCCGATCCCCAGATTTGGCTTGCGAAGTCTCCAAGAGAAGCAAATTTCATCCAATCCGGTTGTAATTTTGAACATGGTGTTAGTATATGATCTTTAACAACCGTGCCAGTAATGGTCCATATCGGTCCATAATTATATATAGCCCCTTGTTAAAGATCATATAAAGGGTGATTCTTTTGAGGTTAGGATTTTCATGCATTAGTATTTGACAGATCACGTGGGATTTCAGACATGGTGTCAAAGAGAAAGATGCTCAGTATGCTTTGACATTTCATCATGAATAGACTTACTAACGAGCAACGCTTGCAAATCATTGAATTTTATTACCAAAATCAGTGGCAGAAAATCCGCTTTTTTATCGACAAATTTTGTTCAGCGATGAGGCTCATTTCTGGTTGAATGGCTACGTAAATAAGCAAAATTGCCGCATTTGGAGTGAAGAGCAACCAGAAGCCGTTCAAGAACTGCCCATGCATCCCGAAAAATGCACTGTTTGGTGTGGTTTGTACGCTGGTGGAATCATTGGACCGTATTTTTTCAAAGATGCTGTTGGACGCAACGTTACGGTGAATGGCGATCGCTATCGTTCGATGCTAACAAACTTTTTGTTGCCAAAAATGGAAGAACTGAACTTGGTTGACATGTGGTTTCAACAAGATGGCGCTACATGCCACACAGCTCGCGATTCTATGGCCATTTTGAGGGAAAACTTCGGAGAACAATTCATCTCAAGAAATGGACCGGTAAGTTGGCCACCAAGATCATGCGATTTGACGCCTTTAGACTATTTTTTGTGGGGCTACGTCAAGTCTAAAGTCTACAGAAATAAGCCAGCAACTATTCCAGCTTTGGAAGACAACATTTCCGAAGAAATTCGGGCTATTCCGGCCGAAATGCTCGAAAAAGTTGCCCAAAATTGGACTTTCCGAATGGACCACCTAAGACGCAGCCGCGGTCAACATTTAAATGAAATTATCTTCAAAAAGTAAATGTCATGGACCAATCTAACGTTTCAAATAAAGAACCGATGAGATTTTGCAAATTTTATGCGTTTTTTAAAAAAAAAAAGTTATCAAGCTCTTAACAAATCACCCTTTATATATATATATATATATATATATATATATATATATATATATATATATATATATATATATATATATATATATATATATATATATATATATATATATATATATATATATATATATATATATATATATATATATATATATATATATATATATATATATATATATATATATATATATGTGAGCTATATCTAAATCTGAACCGATTTTGATCATATTTTCCAGATTTGGTTGATACGACAGAAGGTTACCTTGTGCGAAATTAGAGTAAGATCGGGTACTAAATAAGGCTATTATGGTCAGAAATAAATTTGTAAGGTGTAATTTTTCCAAAAACGGGCGATACATATATATAGGAGCTATATCTAAATCTGGATTATATTTTGCAAGTTTTGTTGA
The DNA here is from genome assembly GCF_050003625.1 of Haematobia irritans. Taxonomy (NCBI): domain Eukaryota; kingdom Metazoa; phylum Arthropoda; class Insecta; order Diptera; family Muscidae; genus Haematobia; species Haematobia irritans. The sequence goes on from NC_134400.1 coordinate 111,633,560, forward strand.
TATTACAGCAGATTACCTTGTGCTAAATTTGAGTAAAATCGGTTTATAAAAGGCCACTACGGTCAAAAATAAAGTTATAAGGGGTAATTTATAAGGTTTAATTCAAAGCTAAATTTGAGTAAAATCTGTTAACAAATGAGGCCTCATGGTCAAACATAAGGTTATTAGGGGCAAATTTTTCAAAATCGGGCAATACATATATATGAGAGCGACATCTACACCTGGGCCGATTTCGAGGAATTCTTGCAGATACAGTTAGTACTATAGATGACTGGATCTAGCCACTTTTGATTAAGGTCAGTAATAAATAAGGGTTCTTTGGCCTACTTCGTAAGGTATATAATACAGGTGCTTTTCTTCCTTTGATCGTAAGAAAACATATTGCTAAGTCACTCTTGTTGTCGCATATAACATATGGTATTGAAGTATACTCGGGTACGAATTTGACTAATCTTACTCGACTAAGAACTTGTATGAATCGCATCGTTAGATATGTCTATAATCTAGGGATTTTTACACATATTTCGCCATTTTTAATTGAGTTTTTGGGTAATACATTTGAGAATTTCATTGATCTTAGGACAATACTGCTTTTTTATAGAATAATGAAGTTTAGAAGACCTCAGTACTTAGTGTCCTATTTTGAATTCGGCAGCTCACAGAGGACACGCTCTTTGATTGTTCCATCATTTCGCACTCTAGCTATGCAACGTTCGTTCCAAATTCGAGCTATACGAATCTGGAACAACCGTATAAATTATGAACACAGAGAGTTTTCGTGGTCATGTAGTAAATTCAAAGAACTTATAAACTCTTATCTCTAGCCCTATTTCTGAATCTCGCGTGCTAATCATTATTTAATAATACTTTAATATCATGTTCGTGTTCATATTTAAGTTTATGTAAAAATATATGTATATATATTTAAGACATAAAATGTAATTAAATAGAATTTGAATTATATTTTAATAGAAATTAGGATATTTGTAAGTCTCATGTTTTGTATGCTATGTAATCAATTTGGCCGAAAGAGGCTTCTGGATTATGAAAGTAAATAAATAAATTAAATGAAATGAAATTTGGGAAAATCGGCCTATACATATATATGGGAGCTATATCTAAATCTGAACCGATTTCGATGAAATTATGCACATATAGTAAGTACTATAGAAGACTACATTTAGCCAACTTTGAGTACTATTGGTTGATAAATAAGTGTTTTATAGCCAAATTTAGAAAAATCGGGCGGTACATATATAAGGGAGCTATAGTTAAATCTGAACCGATTTCGATGATTTTTATACCCTAAACCACATAGTGGGCAGGGTATAATACCAGAAATATTGATTATAGACCCCATCCAATATATACCAATCGACTCAGAATCACCTCCTGAGTCGATCTAGCGCTTGATGTCCGTCCGTCCGTCTGTCCATGTATTTTTGGTTCGCAGGATTCCGGTCGTAATTATTAACCGATTTGTATGAAATTTGGTACAGGGTGTTTTTTGGGAACAAGGACGAACGCTATTGATTTTGTAAGAAATCGGATCAAATTGAGATATAGCTCCCATATATACGTATCGCCCGATTTCGACAAATGGGGTCACGTTGCGCTTTTTTACAAACGGATCGTCATCAAATTTGGCAAAAAGTAGTCTTCTTCAGCACCCTTCAAGTCTGAAAATTTCATCACAATCAGTTCAGATTTAGATATAGCTCCCATATAAATGTATCGCCCGATTTTCCCAAATTTGGCTATAAAACCTTATTTGTCAACCGATCTGACTCAAAGTTGGCTTACTATAATCTTCTATAGTACCAACAATATGTGCAAAAAATCATCGAAATCGATTCAGATTTAGCTATAGCTCCCATATATATGTACCGCCCGATTCTTCTAAATTTGGCTATATAACCCTTATTTATGAACCGATAGTACTCAAAGTTGGCTAAATGTAATCTTCTACAGCACTAACTATATGTGCACAATTTCATCGAAATCGGTTCAGATTTAGATATAGCTCCCATATATATGTTTAGCCCAAATTTCGATTTTCCCAAATTTGACCATAGAACCCTTATTTATTAACTGACCTTACTTAAAATTGGCTAGATGCAGTCCTATATAGTAACATACTAACTGTATGTGCAAAAAATCCTGGAAATCGGTCCAGATGTGGATATAGCTCCCATACATATGTATCGCCCGATTTTGAAAAATTTGCCCCTAATAACCTTATGTTTGACCATAGAGGCCTTATTTCTTAACTGATCTTACTAAAATTTAGCACAAGGTCACCTTCTGTGGTTTCAATTAAACCTGGAAAATATCATCTAAATCGGGTCAGATTTAGATATAGCTCCCATATATATACATCGCTCGATTTTCCCAAATTTGGCCATAATACTCTTATTTATTTACCAATGCTACGCAAGTTTAAAATTGCGATTTTTTATAAATGAACTCAATATTAGTTATATACTAACTCTGTAGGTGCACAATCAACTACAGCTACAACTATATATAATATCAGACATTTCTGTTCAGATTGTGCCAAAACCCCCATAAAAATGTGACCCCTTAATGTTCTTAAATATGGAAATGCGGTTTATCACACAAACCAATAACAATGTTACCCCTCAAATGCTTATGTTTACTAATTCAGTAGGGGTGGTTTAAGGTATGATATAGTCGGCCCCGCCCGACTTTCTACTTTACTTACTTGTTTTTGTTACATATAAAATTATGGCCTTATATACATCATCATTGAATAATATTTGTTCAAAAATTTACTTTCAACATAAAATTGTGTTCTGAAATAAAATTATGCATTTTCATGGAATTATTATGAATAACTAAAAGGCTTTGCATTTTTCCTGTATGGCATAGAAGGTTAGGGTAGGACAGAATGTGGGTTCCGGAAAATTTCTATATTTAATTATCGCTCCAGGAATATGGTAGGAGCGGGTTAAAAGGCGAAGATCTCTGTCCATCTGGGAGATCATTTTATAATAACACCTTAAAGTCAATAGCTTGCATTTTTATTTCAATCTCATATTTTAACCATAGAGGGCCTTTCTTTTATTTGTATTTTGTGTGAGCTATGGTTATATTTTCGGAAGGTTCAAGTGCAGTTCACTTTGGGTTGAGTGAATTACCCGAATTTATTCTGATAATTGGTTGATAGTTTTGCTGCAAGTAGAGGATGCTGATGAGGAATGTGGTAATTCCGAAACAGCTGTACATCCAACTATCTTGCAGTCTATAGGGCTTTGCCCAAATAAATTTGACAAGCATACTTTTCCTCTGTTGGTTAAGCTACACTTGTAGTTTAGTCAATGCATGGCTTTAAGCTGAGATCAAAAACAACAATAACGGTCCATTTAAATTTAACATTCATTGTGTTCATATGTCGGGGAGTCTATAATAATGTGTGATGTAAATAGCCTGAGATCGGTAATTAGAAGGCAAGAATCCCCCCAAATCCCAACTGTTAGCTAGTGTATTAATGGCTCCCGTCGTCTTATAATATTGAATCTTGATTTTTAGAAAATATAGGGAGTTGCTGAAGGGCAACGTTTGTACCTATCATTGTATATACAGGGTGGGTCACAATGTGTACACACTTTTTTAATATATTCGTTTACATATTTTTATAAAACTCTTTTTAATATTTTCTCTGGATTTTTTTTGTAGTATTCATTTTCCTTTTTTTAAAACATTTCACATTGCATACTTTACATGACAAGAATAAAAAATGTAATAGAATTTCAATTCAACACTTACCATTAAGAGTCCGGTGGTGAGGGCAATCAAAGCAACAGTTATAAATGCAAAACATTGTGACAAAATGCGATTGCTATGAATTTGCGCTGAGAATTGCTTGATACCATTGGGAAGCTGCAATAATATAAGCAATGGAAAACAATTCAGTGGGAGCTATTGAGATAGAGTGATAAATAAAATTCTGTATTGAAAGTAGTATCATATATAATATGTATGGTCAAAAATTGATATTTTGAAATTGGATAGTTGGTAGATATAAAAGAAATATTATATACCGAGTTTTGAATACCCACCACCATGGATACCATATAAAGATTTTCTTTAAAAACGCGTAATGGATTGACAAATTAATAGATTTTGATTTTAATAAGTTAACAAACTACACTGAAAAAAAAAAACATTGCCGTGAGGTCCAAGATTTCCCAAAGATTTCATGTCTTTAAAATACGAATGAAAATTTTGCTTAGTGTAGAAGACGCATTTCTCTAATATAAAGTTTTTTCCTTGTCCAAAAGTCGATAAACTTTTCGATGAAGTCGTATTGTCCTTATAATTAAGTGATTTGACTTAAAAATGGGTATCATAACATGAAAAAACAATTATATACGGCCGTAAGTTCGGCCAGGCCGAAGCTTATGTACCCTCCATCATGGATTGCGTAGAAACTTCTTCTAAACACTGCCATCCACAATCGAATTACTTAAGTTGCGGTAACGCTTGCCGATGGCAAGGTATCTTAAAACCTCCTAACACCATCTTCTAAATTGTATGTAAGTCCATACGTGGTATATATTAAATCAAAAAAGAACGTATATAATTCAGTTTGACAAAGTAGACATACAATTTTGATAAAATTTTCTACAGAAATAAAATTTTAACAAAATTTTCTATAGAAATAAAATTTTCACAAAATTTTTTATAGAAATAAAAATATTGACAAAATATTCTATAGAAAGAAAATTTTGACAAAAATTTCTACAGAAATAAAATTTTAACAAAATTTTCTATAGAAATAAACTTTTGACAAAATTTTCTATAGAAATAAAATCTTGGTAGATCATTTGTAGCTCGAGTGGCAACCATGATTATGAACCGAATAAAATTTGAACAAAATTTTCTATAGAAATAAAATGTTGACAAAATTTTCTATAGAAATAAAATTTTGAAAATGATGAAAATTTTATTATGAACCGAATAAAATTTTAACAAAATTTTCTCTAGAAATATAATTTTGACAAAATTTTCTATAGAAATAAAATTTTGACAAAATTTTCTATAGAAATAAAATTTTGGTAGATTATTTTTGGCTCTAGTGGCAACCATGATTATGAACCGATATGGACCAATTTTGGTATGGTTTTTAGCAACCATATACTAACACCACGTTCCTAATTTGAACCGGATCGGATGAATTTTGCTACTCCAAGAGGCTCCGGAGGTCAAATCTGGGGATCGGTCTATATGGGGGCTATATATAATTATGAACCGATGTGGACCAATTTTTGCATGGTTGCTAGAGACCATATACCAACATCATGTACCAAATTTCAGCCGGATCGGATGAAATTTGCTTCTCTTTGAGGCTCCGCAAGCCAAATCTGAGGATCGGTTTATATGGGGGTTATAAATAATTATGGACCGATGTGGACCAATTTTTTCATGGTTGTTAGAGACCATATACCAACATCATGTACCAAATTTCAGCCGGATCGGATGAAATTTGCTTCTCTTTGAGGCTCCGCAAGCCAAATCTGGGGATCGGTTTATATGGGGGTTATATATAATTATGGACCGATGTGGACCAATTTTTGCATGATTGTTAGAGACCATATACCAACACCATGTACAAATTTCAGCCGGATCGGATGAAATTTGCTTCTCTTTTAGGCTCCGCAAACCAAATCTGGGGATCGGTTTATATGGGGGCTACATATAATTATGGACCGATGTGGACCAATTTTTGCATGATTGTTAGAGACCATATACCAACACCATGTACTAAATTTCAGCCGGATCGGATGAAATATGCTTCTGTTAGAGGCTCCACAAGCCAAATCTGAGGGTCCCTTTATATGGGGGCTATACGTAAAAGTGGACCGATATGGCCCATTCAGTACCATCCGACCTACATCGATAACAACTACTTGTGCCAAGTTTCAAGTCGATAGCTTGTTTCGTTCGGAAGTTAGCGTGATTTCAACAGACGGACGGACATGCTTAGATCGACTCAGAATTTCACCACGACCCAGAATATATATATTTCATGGGGTCTTAGAGCAATATTTCGATGTGTTACAAACGGAATGACAAAGTTAATATACCCCCATCCTATGATGGAGGGTATAAATTTTTTTTTTGGGCTAAGGTCAACTTGACTTTAATAATTCAGAAAAATTCTTTAAAATTAATGAAATTGTCTTTAAATTTGTTGTCTTTTTGCATCTTGACTACAAAGCAAAAAATCGTTTAAATATAGGACATGTTTTTCAACACTTTATTTTAAAGACGTTTATTACTCGAAACATAGCATAATTTCTACTGGAAGTCGAGTCTTAAGTTGGAAAATAAAGTTGTAGTTAACTCGTTTTTAACGGACTTTGATAGCATATGAAGAAAAAACTAAAAAAACGAAAAATTAAAATTTGCTTCCTAGAAGCAAGTATACAAAACCCAAGTTTAAAAGAGAATTGTGTCTTAAGAGTGTCCTTACTAGTATTCTCCGCTTCTTTGGCTCGGAATCAATACCAACATTTTTAAAGTAAAGACAAAATCTTTTGAACCGGGCATGTTTTTTTTTAGTGTAGTAGATATTTAAGGTAGATATTCAGATACACGCACAGAAAAACCATGTTTGGACATGGTTGCCGCATCCATTTAATGCTTATCTAGAGCATGTAATTGCCGCGAAAACCATGTATTTTGTCTTTGTAAAAATAGTTTTCGAGCGGAGAAAAATGTATGGTGGCAATAAACATTTGAATGGTTCTCAAATACCGCAAACATATTCTATCATTTAAATGATAGAATTTGAGACCATTAAATGGTCGGGAAAATCATGTACCTGACCATTCAAATTTTTAACTTTTTTACAGGGAAAAAAGTATTTTTATAGGTTAAGTATAGACATGTCTAGAACCATTACATGGCCATAAAGACCATTTACATTTTTTTCGTGACCATTTACTTTTTTAACTTTTTTGCAGCGAATTTTATAAAAACATTGAGCAGGTACACACAATTTTCATTTTGCACGTCAGTCGTGTGGTGATTGTTTCTTGGAATGGGCGGAGAATACGGATTTACTGTGTTTTGTGTTAATTTATTTATTCAGAAGTGGCACGTGGTTTTATGTGAACACAAAAAAGGAATGTGTAATTGCAAAAAAATTACCTGTTTTTTGTTCTGCATTTTGATATATGGTATAATTTATTTTTATTTGCAGTTAAATGATGTCTGCGTTGGTACATTTGATGGACACGAAGTAAATATGGAATGATTTCTTATCATTGAAATTGAACCAAAATAGAGTGTGTAAAAATACGTGATGTTTGCGACATTGTAAAAACAAATAAACAATGATTTAGTTTATAAAGAAACAAAAACGAATAAATAAAGTTAATTTTGTGTTTTCTTTTCTCAATTGGCGTCCTTTTTGGCGATGAAAAAAGTTTTTTTTTTTCATAAAAATCAAAACATTTTAGGTTGTGACCATGTTCTTTTAACTAAAAAAACCTTTTTAATGAATACCTTAACATTTTAAATCGTGACCATTGTCTTTTCATTCAAACAAAATTATTTTTATCAATATAATAACATTTTAGATGAGCACAATTAAATTTTTTTAGAACCATGTTCACTGAGCCAACATGGTTGCAGGTTAAAATATTACATGGTCGCCGCAAAAATAGCTCCTATCATATTATTTTGCTCTTCGAATAGGATTGTGACAATCATGTTTCTTCTCTGCGTGTATATAAAGAATTTCAAGTAGATATTATGAAACAGACACGTGGTTTGTGAACACAAACAAGTATATACGGCCGTAAGTTCGGCCAGGCCGAAGCTTATGTACCCTCCATCATGGATTGCGTAGAAACTTCTTCTAAACAGTGCCATCCACAATCGTTGTTGCGGTAACGCTTGCCGATGGCAAGGTATTTTAAAACCTCCTAACACCATCTTCTAAATTGTATGTAAGTCCATACGTGATATATATTAAATCAAAAAAGATCGATCCAATACGTATATAATTCAGTTTGACAAAGTAGACATAAAATTTTGACAAAATTTTCTACAGAAATAAAATTTTAACAAAATTTTCTATAGAAATAAAATCTTGGTAGATTATTTTTGGCTCGAGTGGCAACCATGATTATGAACCGAATAAAATTTGAACAAAATTATCTATAGAAGTAAAATTTTGACAATGATGAAAATTTTATTATGAACCGAATAAAATTTTATCAAAATTTTCTCTAGAAATAAAATTTTGACAAAATTTTCTATAGAAATAAAATTTTGACAAAATTTTCTATAGAAATAAAATTTTGGTAGACTATTTTTGGCTCTAGTGGCAACCATGATTATGAACCGATATGGACCAATTTTTGTGTGATTGGACCAATTTTGGTATGGTTGTTAACGACCATATACTAACACCACGTTCCTAATTTGAACCGGATCGGATGAATTTTGCTCCTCCAAGAGGCTGCAGAGGTCAAATCTGGAGAACGTCTTATATGGGGGCTATACATAATTATGGACCTATATGGACCAATTCTGGCACGCTTGTTAAAGATCATATACTAACACCATGTTCCAAATTACAACCGGATTGGATGAAATTTGCTTCTCGTGGAGACTTCGCAAGCCAAATCTGGGGATCGGTTTATATGGGGGCTATATATAATTATAGACCGATGTGGACCAATTTTTGCATGGTTGTTAGAGACCATATACTAACATGGTTGTTAAAGACCATATACCAATATCATGTACCAAATTTCAGGCGGATCGGATGAAATTTGCTTCTCTCTGAGGCTCCGGAACCCAAATCAGGGGATCGGTTTATATGGGCGCTATATATAATTATGGACCGATGTGGACCAATTTTTGCACGGTTGTTAGAGACCATATACCAACACCATGTACCAAATTTCAGCCGGATCGGATGCAATTTTCTTCTCTTTGGGGCTTCGCATTCCAAATCTGGAGATCGGTTTATATGGGGTCTATATATAATTATGGACCGATGTGGACCAATTTTTGCATAGTTGTTAGAGACCTTATACCAACATCATGTACCGAATTTCAGCCGGATCGGATGAAATTTGTTTCTCTTTGAGGCTCCGCAAGCCAAATCTGCGGATCGGTTTATATGGGGGCTATATATAATTATGGACCGATGTGGACCAGTTTTTGCATGATTGTTAGATACCATATACCAACACCATGTACCAAATTTAAGCCGGATCGGATGAGATATGCTTCTCTTTGAGGCTCCGCAAGCCAAATCTGGGGATCGGTTTATATGGGGGCTATATATAATTATAGACCGATGTGGACCAATTTTTGCATGGTTGTTAGAGACCATATACTAACACCATGTACCAAATTTCAGCCGGATCGGATGAAATTTGCTTCTCTTTTAGGGTCCGCAAGCCAAATCTGGGGATCGGTTTATATGGGGGCTAAATATAATTATGGACCGATGTGGACCAATTTTTGAATGGTTGTTAGAGACCATATACCAACACCATGTACCAAATTTCAGCCGGATCGGATGAAATATGCTTCTGTTAGAGGCTCCACAAGCCAAATCTGAGGGCTATACGTAAAAGTGGACCGATATGGTCCATTTTCAATACCATTCGACCTACATCGATAACAACTACTTGTGCCAAGTTTCAAGTCGATAACTTGTTTCGTTCGAAAGTTAGCGTGATTTCAACAGACGGACGGACGGACGGACGGACGGACATGCTTAGATCGACTCAGAATTTCACCACGACCCAGAATATATATACTTTATGGGGTCTTAGAGCAATATTTCGATGTGTTACAAACGGAATGACAAAGTTAATATACCCCCATCCTATGATGGAGGGTATAAAATGGAAAGTGTAATTGGAAAAAAATTACCTGGTTTTTGTTCTGCATTTTGCTTATGTATTTTTGTACCTTTTTGCATTTTAATGACACGACGTAAATAAGGAATGATTACATATTGTTGAAATTGAACCAAAATAGAGTGTGTAAAATTATGTGATGTTTGCTTGTTAGTTTATAAATAAATAAAAACAAATAAATAAAGTTAATTTTGTGTTTTCTTTTTTCAAGTGGCTTCCTTTTTTCGACGACGAAAAAAGGTTTTTCATAAAGATCAAAACATTTTAGGTTGTGACCATGTTCTTTTAACTGGAAGAAAAACATTTTTGACGAATACCATAACATTTTAGATCGTGACCATTGTCTTTTGATTCAAACTAAATTATTTTTATCAATATAATAACAATTCAGATGAGGACAATTTTATTTTTCTTAGAACCATGTTCACTGAGCAAACATGGTTGCAGGTGAAAATGTTACATGGTAGCTTCAAAAATAGCTCTTATCATATTATTTTGCTCTTCGAATATGATTGTGACAATCGTGTTTCATCTCTGCGTGTTCATGACCTTAAGATACGAATGCGAATTTTGCTTAGCATAGAAGACACATTTCACATTTTTCCTTGTTCAAAAGTCGATAAACTTTTCAATGAAGTCGTCTTGTCCTTATAGTTAAGTGATTTGATGTAAAAGTAAAGAATTTTTTTTTGGACTGAGGTCAACTTGACTTTAATAATTCAGAAAAAATCTTTAAAATTAATGAAATTATCTTTAAATTTATTGTCTTTTTGCTTCTCGACTACAAAGGAAAAAACGTAGGACATATTTTTCAACAGTTTATTTTGAAGACATTTTTTACTTGAAACATAGCATAATTTTTACTGGAAGTCGAGCCTGAATTTGGATATTTAAGTTGTCGTTATCACGTTTTTAAAAGACCTTGAGAGCATAAGAAGAAAAAAAGAGCTGAAAAATCGAGACAATTTTTGTTTCATATGTTACGCAAAACTCAAATTTAAAAGGGAATTGTCTTTAATTTGTCCTTAGTTGAATTCTACGATTCTTTGGCTCGGAATCAATACCAAAATCCATTATGTAAAGACAAAATCTTTGGAAGAGGGCATGCTTTTTTGAGTGTGGATGTATTAGAACAAATTTTCTTACATTTCTAGAGGTTTTACTTATTTTATCATCTATGCATTCAAGACAATATCATAAATGATTCGAGACATAAATTATCTAAACGCGAAGAAAACAACGTTTAGAAAACTGGTATCGTAAGCATTGTTCTTCTTTTGCAGTTTTTTGATTTCTTCCAAAAAATTTAAACAATATGTCATAAATAAAACACTGTGGTGCAATGGATAGCATGCCACCCCCCTCCATACACAGGGTCGTGGTTTCAAACCCAGTTTCGACCAAACACCAAAAAGTTTTTCAGCGGTGAACTATCACCTCCCAGTAATGATGGTGACATTTCTGAGTGTTTCATAGCTTCTCTAAGTGGTTTCACTGCAATGTGGAACGCCGCTCGAACTCGGCTATATACCATATTTCCTTTGTCATAAGAGAGAAGTGCACCACTGTGGAATCACAATAGTCTAAGTGAGCCGGAAATATCGGGTCGCCACTACACCTAATCTAACCTAAGACACATTTTTAGGTTTTGTAATAAAATTTTAATATAGTAGTTTGAAATCGAAATTGTTGTAATATCAAATTTTATTATTGTCGTTTCCAAAATGTTATTTGGTATATGGTTTGTATGAAAGAGATATGTTTCATTTTCATACAGTTACTTTAAATCGAGTTGTGGACGCCAAAAACTATGCTCTGCAAATACAACTGGTTATATGAGTTGCCACGGCATTAATGCCTATAACGGTAATTGTCTGTTGACGACAATAGCAGCTACATAGTAGAGTGGATAGTGAGTTGGCTTACAAACTGTAGGGCACGTACAAAATTTTAACCGGATCGGATGAAATTTACTCCTCCAAGAGGTTTCGGTGGTCAAATTAGGGTATCGGTTTATATGGGGGCTATATATAATTATAGACCGATATGGACCAATTTTTTAAGAGACATGTTCTAACATCAAGAATAAAAATTCAACCGATCCGTATTGAACTTTACTCTTCCTGGACTAAGAACTGAATAAACCTCGTGGAAGTGAGAATGTGTGGGGGAGGATGCAACTAACCAGAAAATCAAAAAAAAAAAGTGAGTCAGTCTTTATGAAATTGTTTTCACATCCTGCAAAAGAAGCAATATTTCCCTTATATACTTTTCTTTCACACAAATTTCCTTACAATGATTTTGTATTGATCCAAAACCAATGCATCCAGGATTCACACAAAGATACATTGAAGACACAATTCAAGCTCAAGTTTTGCTCACTTAATCCTGTGAGATGGATTTAAATTTATTATTTTTTATGATGTGCACTGAAAGAAGATTTTTTCTAAGGAACGAAATTTTAGACAGGCAAAGTTTTTTTTTTTTGAAGCTGAATATTTTTGGAGACAATCGTTAAAACACTTGTCATAAATTCGGGCTTACTTGCTCCAAAAACGCTTTTTTAGTATGAAACGGGCATTTCAAATGACGTGGGTGGGTACGTGATGTCAGTTTAAATTTTCTACTAATCATGGAAAAATTTATCTATATCGGTTGAAGAACTGTCAAAGGGTTGGTACTAGAGTGATAAAAACCGGGGGGCCGGTTTATATTCTTACACCGGTTTGTTGGTTTTCGTGAAAATCCCATTTTCGGTGGACCGGGGTTTTCAAGGTCAATACAACCGGATTTCGGTTTTTATATTTTCATTTAATCTTGACCTTGCAATTTGAAACGATTTTCGGGAGGAAATAAGCTTCGTCTTATCCACCTGAAATTCTGTATATATATCCCAATGCTCCGATTTTCAAAAGTATAAATCGCAAGAATTTATTTGTCTTATAACAAAAAAATACATTCTGACTTTAATTCGTTTTCAGTTTCAATTTTTCACTACAGAGAATTTTATTGCCAAAGTTTAGATTCATTCTTTTTTAAGGTTTCGAAAATATTTCCAAAGAAAAATTTTGCGATTTACGATTCCAAATATTGGAATATATGTTCCATGGTGTAGGGTATTGAATATTTGGTCTAGCCTAACTTGCGGCCTTATATACTTGTTTTTAATATGTATTATTGTATAACTTAAAAAAAAAAAACTTACTTTGATGGCCAAATGATGGCATGTTACCAGCACCGATATTAAAAAAATTACAGCAATTGTGAGACAGGAAACGCCAATAGTTAAGGTGTTACTAAAATAGAAACATAGAAAAGAAAAAATGGTAGATCAGAGAGGGTTTCTAAACATATGAATAAATCACAAACAAAAATATTTGTTTAATCACTATATTAATTGACCTATTTAATTTTTTTATTGTAATTTGTTCAAAGAAATAACTTTATCAATCAACAATATTAATAGAAAAAGTTAATTGATCCAATTAATTTTTGTGATTGGGTTTTGTTTTAATTACGAAATTAGTTAAAACGCTTTAATTTTCAAAAAACAAATTTTAAAAATTCGATTATAATTTTAATTGGAACAAGTAAGGAAAGTCTAAAGTCGGGCGGGGCCGACTATTTTATACCCTTCACCACTTTGTAAGTCCACATTTTCGATACCATATCAAATCCGTCCAATGTGTTGGATGCTATATGAATCCATACACATATATTCTTTATATCTGAGCAGATCTGTACAGAGTTCTGCAATACTTATAGATTTTACATTTGAGTCGGCTAATGCGCTGAGGTGGAACACAATGTTAGTAAAAAATATAGGAAACATTTAAATACGAACCAAGGCAACTTCGCAAAAGTGTATTTATGATTTATCGGTCGATAGATGTGTAATAGATTAGTAGGAAAATTTGAGTCATTTTGATAAGTTTTCGACTTAGCAGTGGCGATTTGATAAGGAAAATGTAGGTATTTCGGCCAGTTTTGCCTAAATAGGAAAAACATATAAAGGGTGATTCTTTTGAGGTTAGGATTTTCATGCATTAGTATTTGACAGATCACGTGGGATTTCAGACATGGTGTCAAAGAGAAAGATGCTCAGTATGCTTTGACATTTCATCATGAATAGACTTACTAACGAGCAACGCTTGAAAATCATTGAATTTTATTACCAAAATCAGTGGCAGAAAATCCGCTTTTTTATCGACAAATTTTGTTCAGCGATGAGGCTCATTTCTGGTTGAATGGCTACGTAAATAAGCAAAATTGCCGCATTTGGAGTGAAGAGCAACCAGAAGCCGTTCAAGAACTGCCCATGCATCCCGAAAAATGCACTGTTTGGTGTGGTTTGTACGCTGGTGGAATCATTGGACCGTATTTTTTCAAAGATGCTGTTGGACGCAACGTTACGGTGAATGGCGATCGCTATCGTTCGATGCTAACAAACTTTTTGTTGCCAAAAATGGAAGAACTGAACTTGGTTGACATGTGGTTTCAACAAGATGGCGCTACATGCCACACAGCTCGCGATTCTATGGCCATTTTGAGGGAAAACTTCGGAGAACAATTCATCTCAAGAAATGGACCGGTAAGTTGGCCACCAAGATCATACGATTTGACGCCTTTAGACTATTTTTTGTGGGGCTACGCCAAGTCTAAAGTCTACAGAAATAAGCCAGCAACTATTCCAGCTTTGGAAGACAACATTTCCGAAGAAATTCGGGCTATTCCGGCCGAAATGCTCGAAAAAGTTGCCCAAAATTGGACTTTCCGAATGGACCACCTAAGACGCAGCCGCGGTCAACATTTAAATGAAATTATCTTCAAAAAGTAAATGTCATGGACCAATCTAACGTTTCAAATAAAGAACCGATGAGATTTTGCAAATTTTATGCATTTATTTTTTTTTTTAAAGTTATCAAGCTCTTAACAAATCACCCTTTATATGGAATCTATATCGAAATCTGAACCGATTGCAATCAAATTTCACATGCATAGTTACTATGTTGAATCTACTCCCTGTGCAAAATTTCACGTAAATCGGATAACAACTTTGACCTCTGTGGTCATATGACGGAAAATCGGGCGAAAGATATATATTGGAGCTATATCAAAATCTGAACCGATTTCAACCAAAATAAACACGCATATGCAGAACCTTAATTCTACGGCCTGTGCAAAGTTTCAAGTTCAATTCTACTTCCTCTGCAAAATTTCACGTAAATCAGAGTAGCACTTTTGCCTCTTTGGGCATATTAGTCCAAATCGGGCGAATGATATATATGGGAGCTATATCTAAATCTGAACCGACTTCAACTAAATTTTGCACAATTAACGATACTATAAAACGTACTCCTTGTGCAAAATTTCAAGCAACTCAGGGCAAAACTCTGGGTTTTGAGGCCATATAAATCCAAATCGGACGAAAGATATATATGGGAGCTATATTTAAATCGAAACCGATTTTAACCAAATTAAGCACACTTAACGATACTATTAAACGGACTTGTTGTGCAAAATTTGAAGCAAATCAGGGCAAAACTCTTGCTTTTGGAGCCATATAAGTCCAAATCGGACGAAAGATATATATGGGAGCTATATATAAATCTGAACCGATTTAGCTGATATTTAACAGTTTTGACGGGACTGACAAAACATTCAGATGTACAAAATTTGAAGAACGTCGGTTCAAAAATACGTGAATTATGATCAAATCGGTGATAACTATATATGGCAGCTATATCTAAATCTGAACCGATTTTTTCCAAAATCAATAGCGATTGTCTTCTACCCGAAGAAAGACGTTATGTAAAATTTGAGGACGATCGGACTTAAACTGCGACCTGTACTTTGTGCACAAAATTACATATACAGACAGACGGACAGACAGACAGACAGACAGACGGACATCGCTAAATCGACTCAGAATTTAATTCTAAGCCGATCGGTATACTAAAAGATGGGTCTATGACAATTATTTCTTGGCATTACATACAAATGCACAAACTTATTATACCCTGTACCACAGTAGTGGTGAAGGGTATAAAAATGTTGGTAATATTTTTTCTCTGGTCTGAGTAACTCATGAATTACTGAATTTTATGAGTAATCTACCAACAAACATTTTCAAATATATACGAAAAAGATTTGTTTGATGGTACTTTAAAATATACCATGGCAATAGCTGAAAAATATAACGTGTTTTGTCTACACCCAAAAGCAGATAATTATTTGCAACCAAAAATGTTGACCGTCTTTTAACCCAGCAAAAAATACTTCAGCAGTAAGTAAGAGTTTAGTTGCGCTTTTTGGTTTGGTATACCAAAAAGTAGGCAGTGCATCCACTGAATGTATTAGTGGCAATAACGTAAACGAGTAATCAAACTTGTTTATAATCATTCGTTTACGTTATTACAACCAATTCATGCAGTATAGATGCATGAAAGGTTGTGCTGTTTTCCTTCATGCCAACAATGCTATACTGAAGATTATATATCACTTCTGAGCAATATTTCTATTAAAATAATCAATTATATCAGCGCTATGTAGAAGCTGCTCTACATCGGGACATCGCCCACAAAAATCAGCACTGGTTCGGTTGTTTTGTAAGCAGTTGGTACTGCCTCTTTCCCTTACAATCCTGCTGAAATAGTGCTCCATTTTGTGCTGGGAAGGGTTTTGGAATTAATACCGAGCCAAAGGCGCAGCTTATTTACAGATATTTTTAAAAATAATTTTCATTAAAAACAAAGGTTTATACCGATTTGCTTGAAATTTTGTACAAACATAACACTTAGTCGTATAGTTAAGTGTGCAAAATTTGATTGAAATCGGTTCAGATTTAGATATAGCTCCAATATATATCTTTCGCCCGATATTGACTTATATGGCCCCATAAGCCAGATTTTTGGCCCAATTTGGTTGAAATTTTGCACTAGTAGTACAATTAGTAGTATAGTCAAGTGTGCAAAATTTGGTTGAAATCGGTTCAGATTTAGATATAGCTCCCATATATATCTTTCGCCCGATATGGACTAATATGGTCCTAAAAGCCAGAGTTTTGGCCCAATTTTGTTGAAATTTTGCACAGGGAGTAGATTTAGCATTGTAGCTATGCGTGCCAAATTTGGTTGAAATCGATTCAGATTTAGATATAGCTCCCATATATATCTTTCGCCCGATATGGTCTAATATGGTCCTAGAAGTCAGAGTTTTGGCCCAATTTGTTTGAAATTTTGCACAGGGAGTAGATTTAGCATTGTAGCAATGTGTGCAAAATTTGATTGAAATCGGTTCAGATTTATATATAGCTCACATATATAGCTTTCGCCCGATTTACACTCATATGACCACAGAGGCCAATTTTTTACTCCGATTTAGTTGAAATTTTGCACAGAGAGTAGAATTAGCATTGTAGCTATGCGTACCCAATTTGGTTGAAATGGGTTCAGATTTAGATATAGCTCCCATATATATGTTTTTCTGATTTCGACAAAAATGGTCAAAATACCAACATTTTTCTTGTAAAATCGCCACTGCTTAGTCGAAAAGTTGTAAAAATGACTCTAATTTTCCTAAACTTCTACTACATATATATCGAGCGATAAATCATAAAAAAACTTTTGCGAAGTTTCCTTAAAATTGCTTCAGATATAAATGTTTTCCATATTTTTTTACTAACATTGTGTTCCACCCTAGTGCATTAGCCGACTTAAATTTTGAGTCTATAGATTTTGTAGAAGTCTATCAAATTCTGTCCAGATCGATTGATATTTAAATGTAAGTATTTGGGACAAACCTTTATATATAGCACCCAACACATTTGACGGATGTGATGTGATATCGAAAATTTAGATCTACAAAATGGTGCAGGGTATAATATAGTCGGCCCCGCCCGACTTTAGACTTTCCTTACTTGTTTTTTTATTAATTTATGAAACGAATCTTTGAAATATGGGTCCCTCCATTAAAGTCGTATGTGTAAGGCAAATTAGTCTTAAGAGATTTTTTTTTTTTTTTTTTTTTTGATTTGATGAAATAATTTTTTTTTAACTAGGACATTGAATCTTTCGATTAAGGTTAGAAGAAGCTCATTTTGACGATTTTTTGAAATTAAGGAAACATGTTGTGATTTCAAGAATGTATTTCATTTATATTTTAAAGCTATAATTCAATAAATGATATATGTATCTTTATCTTAGATTTATGTAGCCAAGATATAAATCTAGACATCTTCGTAAAAATGTCTTTGTCTGAATGAAGCAGCATCTTTGCCTGGGAATCAATATCAAAATCCTTAAGGGAAGGTCAACATAAAAATATAATTTTGTTATACTTTTAAAAACATACCTTGTGAAAATAACCAAACGTATGATTGTTGTACCAATTAATACAAGGAAACTGCAATAGAAATATGTGCTCAGCATTCGATCTGGTTCCACAGCATACTGATATCGGATGACATAAATTGTACACCATGAATTTCAAAAGTCCTCTCTATGTAAGAATAAAAATACCTTACCTTTCTTTCTAGTTTTTGATCCTTAAATGAAAGTAGAATTGATTTGCAATGTTCTGCTCTCAAGTGATCAATACTGCGAGCATCAATAGCTCTCATGAGATATTCATTCACTTCATCTTCGGGATCCTTTGAGGATTCATTGGAGTCACCAAATCCAAACCTTAGAAAAAAAGGAATACAATTTTTTCATCATAATATTAACAAATGGCATTCGTTGATTTAATTTCGTTAATAAAACAAGTATATAAAGCAATAAGTTCGGCCGGGCCGAACTTTAAATACCCACCACCATTAATCAAATATTATAGTTTCCTTTGAACATTTCCGGGGGGTTTGATGACAGATATTCTTGCAAGCAAATCAGTTCAAGCAGTACGCTTCCCGAAGATAAATTTAAAGATTTTCCTATGAAGACTAAATCAGATTCTAGATATATGTTATTAGAGACGCTTTTATTTGAGTTTTAGAGGAATCATAAACATCTCTTGTATGTGTGCAAGAAAATGATGAAATAACGCTTTTATTTGAAGTCTAATATCGGTAGATATTCAGCATATCTAATTGTAGTTCTAGAATCTAGACCTTAAATCAGTGGGTTAGTTTATAATGGGGCTATATCCAAAATTGTACCGATACTATGGTTTCTAGAAGCCCAAAAAGTAAAATCGGTCTATCGGTCTATATGGGGGATATACCAAAACATGGACCTATACACGCCATTTTCAGCACACGAATTTGTGGTCATAAATTACCTCTAGATTTCCAATTTCAGGGAAATTGGATAAAAACTACGGATTCTAGAAGCCCCAGAAGTACAATCGGGAGATCGGTCTATATGGGGGTTGTATCAAAACTTCGGCACACCTGCGGTTTCTACAAGCCGCAGAAGTAAAATAGGGAGATCAGTCTATATGGGGAATATTCCAAAACATTGACCTATACACGCCATTTTCAGCACACATATTTGTGGTCCTACAATACCTCTAGATTTCCAATTTCAGGCAAATTGGATAGGTTAGGTATAGGTTAGATATAGTGGCAGCCCGATATTTCAGGCTCACTTAGACTATTCAGTCCATTGTGATACCAAATTGGATAAAAACTACGGATTCTAGAAGCCCAAGAAATAAAATCCGGAGATTGTTATATAACATATGCACCCTCAAAAAAAATCGCTTCTTTAACATATGTTCCAAAAATATTTTGCAGGAAGCACATATATTATTGGATACTGCCGAAACATTAATATGTTTGTTTTATGTGAACATATTATATGTTTGGAAGCATTTTGAGCCCAAAAATATCATATGCTTGGAAGAATTTTTTCCAAAGACGATTGTGCTCATTGCCTAACATACTCGTAATTTTCACTTCCACGAACTATTTTAGTTCTTGGCACCTTTTTCTGTAATACAAATAATGTTGAAGAAATTATTCACTTTTATAATTTTTTTTAAATTTTACCTTTCGACTGCACGGAAAATTGAACCGAGGACCATTTTTTATATTTGAAGGTATCCGTCAACTCCTCGTGGACTACTTATTAATAAAGATTAACTAAACTTTGTTTTTATACATTTTACTGTGTAATTTTTCACTATTTCCTCCTTATTTCATTTTACTGTCCCACCTCTAAAAAGAGTATAGTGCCCTTTCGTTATTTTTATGAAGACCCCTGATTTCTTTTAACGAACCAAGAAAAAAATTGTGCCCATAATGCCAAAATGATAAACAAAACACATGTCCACACATACATAAAATGCTGCTCTCAAGGCGAAAACATATGCTGTTCGTTTTTCAAATGTCTATTCTCTTGGTTCCGAATGTCTATTCTCTTTATTCAAATTAAATAATATTTAGACTTAAGCATATCAAATTTTTGGCCTTATCATAAAACAGTTTTCCGAAACAACATACAAGCGGTTTCACAGAAATTGTTCTCTTTTGATTCTTTCGCTGTGTTATGTTGATATCTTTCGTCAACTCTCCCGGTTTCCATCTCTATTTCTTTCTCCATACTCTCTCTGTCGATTTGAATAAAATATCACAACATATGTATGTTTAGTTGAAATTTGTAAATGTATATAAGTGTGCATTCACACATATGATTCTTATGAAACATTCATGCCCCAAACTAATATATTCTAACATATTAACATAGATGTCCCAAACATTTAGTGTTACTTTAGGAACATTACATGTTTGCACTTAAATATATTGTGTTTTAAAATTGTGCCCGAAACACATTTTGTTTATATCGGAACATATGAAAAACATATTTTTCTAACAGTGTGGGGGCTATATCAAAACATGGACCGATACTCACCATTTTCGGCACACCTTTTTATGGTTCTAAACAAGTAAGTAAAGTCTAAAGTCGGGCGGGGCCGACTATATTATACCCTTCACCATTATGTAGACCAAAATTTGTGTTACCATATCTGATTTATATCTGAAAAGATTTGGAGACAATTTTTTGTACTTCTACAAAATCGCTAGCATTAAAAATTAAATCGGTTAATACCCTAGGATGAAACACAATGTTACTAAAAAAATAAGTAAGGAAAGTCTAAAGTCGGGCTGGGCCGACTATATTATACCCTTCACCACCTTGTAGATTTGAATTTTCGATACCATATCATATCCGTCAAATGTTTTGGGGGCTATATATAAAGGTTTGTCCCAAATACATACATTTAAATATCATTCGATCTGGACAGAATTTGGTAGACTTCTACAAAATGTATAGACTCAAAATATAAGTCGGCTAATGTACTAAGGTGGAACACAATGTTAGTAAAAAATATGGGAAACATTTAAATCTGAAGCAATTTTAAGGAAACTTCGCAAAAGTTTATTTATGATTTATCGCTCGATATATATGTATTAGAGGCTTAAGAAAATTATAGTCAGTTTTACAACTTTTCGACTAAGCAGTGAAGATTTTACAAGGAAAATGTTGGTATTTTGACCATTTTTGTCGAAATCAGAAAAACATATATATGGGAGCTATATCTACATCTGAACCGACTTCAGCCAAATTTGGCACGCATAGCTACAATGCTAATTCTACTCCCTGTGCAAAATTTCAACTAAATCGGAGTTAAAAATTGGCCTCTGTGGTCATATGAGTGTAAATCGGGCGAAAGCTATATATGGGAGCTATATATAAATCTGAACCGATTTCAATCAAATTTGGCACGCATAGCTACAATGCTAAATCTACTCCCTGTGCAAAATTTCAACCAAATTGGGCCTAAACTCTGGCTATTAAAACCATATTAGTCCATATCGGGCGAAAGATATATATAGGAGCTATATCTAAATCTGAACTGATTTCAATTAAATTTTGCACACTTAACTGCACTACTAATTGTACTCCTAGTGCAAAATTGCAAATAAATTGGGCCAAAACTCTGGCTTCTGGGGCCATATAAGTCTATATCAGGCGAAAGATATATATGGGAGCTATATCTAAATCTGAACCGATTTCAATCAAATTCTGCACACTTGACTATACGGCTAAGTGTTATGTTTGTACAAAATTTCAAGCAAATCGGTGTAAAACTCTGGCTGCTGGGTCCATGTTAGTGCATATCGGGCGAAAGATATATATTGGAGCTATATCGAAATCTGAAGCGATGTCTTCCAAAATCAATAGGGTTCTATTCTGACCCAAATTAGGAACATGTGCCAAATTTGAAGGCGATTGGACATAAATTGCGACCTAGACTTTGATCACAAAAATGTGTTCACAGACAGACGGACGGACAGACGGACATGGTTATATCGACTCAGGGACCCACCCTGAGCATTATTGCCAAAGACACCATGTGTCTATCTCATCTCCTTCTGGGTGTTACAAACATATGCACTAACTTATAATACCCTGTTCCACAGTGTGGCGCAGGGTATAATAAGTAAGGAAAGTCTAAAGTCGGGCTGGGCCGACTATATTATACCCTGCACCACTTTGTAGATTTGAATTTTCGATACCATATCACATCCGTCAAATGTTTTGGGGGCTATATATAAAGGTTTGTCCCAAATAAATACATTTAAATATCATTCGATCTGGACAGAATCAAAAGAGAGCTATTTGTGTATGTTGTTTCGGAAACTGTTTTATATATATAAGGCCAAAAATTTGATATGCTTAAGTATAAATATTATTTAATTTGAATATTAGAATAAGTATTCGGAGTAAAGAGAATGGACATTCGGAACCAAGAGAATAGACATTTGAAAAAACACAGCATGTGTTTTCGTCTTGAGAGTAGCATTTTATGTATGTGTGGACATGTGTTTTGTTTATCATTTTGGCATTATGGGCACAATTTTTTTCTTGATTCGTTAAAAGAAATCGGAACGTACAAGGAGTAAGTCAAAATAAGTAAGTCAAAAAAAAAAAAAAACGGTTGAAAATATACAAAAATTACAGAGGGATCTTCATAAAAATAACGAAAGGGCATTATATTCTTTTTAGAGTTGGGACACTAAAATGAAAAAAGGAGGCAATAGTGAAAAATTAAACAGTAAAATGTATAAAGACAAAGTTTAGTTCCTCTTTATTAATAAGTAGTCCAAGAGGAGTTGACGAACACCTTCAAATATAAAAGCGGGTATGAAGTTCGAGTTTTGCAGTTAAAGCAATTGAAAAAGTTTATTTTCTTTAAAATGAATTATTAAAGAAAAGTAAAAGGCATCACAGCGTCATTTTAGAGCGATAATGCCAACTTAATACCGGCCTTAAAGATAAAACCGAAATTAAGTACAATACACGATAAGTTTTAAATGCAATGGTGTTAAATGCTAGTAAAAAAATGTTCACGCCTAAAAAAACATTATGTGTATATTATAAAATTATTTATGTATGTTTATACTCCACGTTCTTCTTTAGTTAGAGTTTTGAATTCCTTCCAAAAACTTTTATACCAAACAGTTTTTTGTTACAAAATTGTTATTTTTGCAATAAAAAATAATATTTTATCCAAAAGCTCAGTCCATTTCGTTTATATCAAGCACTGTTCTTTTCTGACTGTAAATCTTTAATAACCCACATTTCGAAGTTTCATTATAAACATGTAATATAGAATAAATATAAATGTGTAAATTAAAAAAAAGTGTTCGGTCGGAGCAGGGATTGAACCCACTACCCTTGGCATGCAAGGCAGGCATGCTAACCACTGCTCCACGTGGCCAACAAATATATGTTTTTGTTAAATAATGTTATGTTTGCATGGGCTCGTGGGCGCTGCAAACTATGCTATATAAATGTAACTTATAACGATAATTGTCTACTGGTGACTATAACAGCAACGTAGCCCAGTGGATAGCGTGTTGGCTTACCAACTGTATGGTCCTCGGTTCGAATCTACGTCCAGGCGAAAGGTAAAATTTAAAAAAATTATAAAATTGAATAATTTCTTTAACATTATTTGTATTACAGAAAAAGGTGCCAAGAACTAAAAAATTTCGTGGAAGTGAAAATTATGTGAGGGAATGAGCACAATCTTCTTTGGGGAAAATTCTTCCAAGCATATTATATTTTTGGGCTAAAAATGCTTCCAAACATATAATATGTTCACATAAAACAAACATATTAATGTTTTGGCAGTATCCAATAATATATGTGCTTCCTGCAAAATATGTTTGGAACATATGTTAGAGAAGCGATTTTTTTTGAGGGTGTGGGAGCTATATCTAAATATGAACCGATTTTGACCAAATTTGACATGCATAGTTAGAATAATAGTCCTGCTATCTCAGCAAAAAACGTAAATGGGAGAATAATTTTGGCCTCCGTGGTCATATGGGTGTAAATCGGCCGAAAGATGTATGGGAGCTATTCAACCAAAATTAGAACGCTTAACGATACTACTCATACGTACTCCTTGTGCAAAATTTGAAGCAAATCATGGCAAACCTCTTGCTTTTGAGGCCATATGAGTCTAAATCGGGCGAAAGATATATATGGCAGCTATATCTAAATCTGAACTGATTTTAACCAAATTTAGCACACTGAATTATACTCTAAAACGTACTCCCTTGTGCAAAATTTTAAGCAAATCAGGGCATAACTCTGGCTTTTGAGGTCATATTAGTCGAAATCGGACGAAAGGTATATATGGGAGATATCGATTTCAACGAAATTTGGTACACTTAACGATACTATTAAACGTACTCCTAGTGCAAAATCGGACGAAATATATATATATATATATATATATATATATATATATATATATATATATATATATATATATATATATATATATATATATATATATATATATATATATATATATATATATATATATATATATATATATATATATATATATATATATATATATATATATATATATATATATATATATATATATATATATATATATATATATATATATATATTTATTTATTTATATATGGGAGCTATATCTAAATCTGAACCGATTTGGCTGATATTTTGCATATCTTACGAAAACCCCAAAATATTTGGCTGCTCGATATTTTGAACAAATACGTTAATTATGACCAGATCGGCGATAAATATATATGGCAGCTATATCTAAATCTAAACCGATTTTTTTCAAAATCAATAGCGATTATTATTGAGCCCATGTAACACTCTGTGCCAAATTTAAGGACGATCGGACTTAAACTGCGTGCTGTACATTGCACACAAAATTACATATACAGACAGACGGACAGACAGATAGACGGACATCGCTAAATCGACTCAGAATTTAATTCTAAGACGATCGGTATACTAAACGATGGGTCCCAGACTTTTCCTTCTTGGCGTTACATACAAATGCACAAACTTATTATACCCTGTACCACAGTAGTGGTGAAGAGTATAAATATGGGAAACATTTAAATCTGAACCAATTTTGAGGCAACTTCGCAACTTCGATCGGACTTAAACTGCGAGCTGTACTTTGCACACAAAATTACATATACAGACAGACGGACGGACAGACAGACAGACAGACGGACGGACATCGCTAAATCGACTCAGAATTTAATTCTAAGCCGATCGGTATACTAAACGATGGGTCTCAAACTTCTTGGCGTTACATAAAAATGCACAAACTTATTATACCCTGTACCACAATAGTGGTGAAGGATATAAAAATGTTGCAAGATTGATAGAAGACATATACAAAATATAAAAATCCGATTGGAACCGGATCGTATGAAATTTGCTCTTTCTAGAGGCTTTGGAAGTCAAATTTGGGGATCGGTTTATAAGTGGTCCGAAATGACCCATTTGCAACACCAAATGACATACATTTTTAATTTGTTATTAACTACGTGATCCAAGGTTTACGCCGATATCTTGTTATGGAAATTTGCGGACGTATGGAAGGACAGATTGACCACGACTTTATGGGGTCTCTAAGAGAATATTTCGATAAACGGAATGACAAAGACAATATAAGACTGAAGAATTTTTGAGATATATTAAAAATAAGTGTTCCTCAGTTCAATAGAATTATCGTTCATGTCAAGATACCCATTTTATTGTCGGATCACCTAACTCTAAAAACAAAAGGCCATCAGCGGAAAGTGTATGAACTTTTGATCATATAGAAAGTCAATGTATCATGCCATTCGTATTGTAGAAATATGAACTCTTTGAGCTTACAATAACATTTTTATCAGTGTAGGATATAACCAATAACGACTTAGCTCTATCATATTGACTTTAACTTACTTGGAGCTATTTTTCTGCATACTTCCATGACCCATCATACGCAGCTCTTTGGAAATGTTACCATTGACTTGCAAACGATTTCGTGACTTTTTATTCTGTTCCAGTTGGTAGTGGCATGGAAGAATAATTCAAGGATTAAAAAGAAGAGTGATTCAAGGATGAAAAAGAAAAAAAAACGAAATCCAAGATTAAGAAAACATTATGCCATTATTGATGTAAATGCAAATTCAATTTGATGTTCTTTTTTACTGCCATTCGCCAAACGCAAAACAGAGTTATGCGAATGCATTCACATTGAAATCAACAGCTGGAATTCTACTTACCGGTCTATAAATGTCACCTGGCACAATAAGGTACGTTTCAATTTGATTATCCTTAAGGTAGGAATTACGTTCACCTCCATTGCCCTTTTCCACTTCGTAATCACCGTCGAGACATTTTAATGTTTCCTTTGTAATGTGAACACGTCTGCAACGAGATAATGGCCAACAAAAGAGCAAAATATTATGACTGGTCTGGTTTTGTAATGCTAATGTAAAGATTCAAAATGGTGTTAACTTGGCTTTGTCATTGTTATACCCTCCACCATAGGATGGGGGGTATATTAACTTGGTCATTCCGTTTGTAACACATCGAAATATTGCTCTAAGACCCTATAAAGTATATATATTCGGGGTCGTGGTGAAATTCTGAGTCGATCTGAGCATGTCCGTCCGTCCGTCCGTCTGTTGAAATCACGCTAACGTCCGAACGAAACAAGCTATCGACTTGAAACTTGGCACAAGTAGTTGTTATTGATGTAGGTCGGATGGTATTGAAAATGGGCCATATCGGTCCACTTTTACGTATAGCCCCCATATAAACGGACCCCAAATTTAGCTTGCGAGGCCTCTAAGAGAAGCAAATTTCATCCGATCCGGCTGAAATTTAGTACATGGTGTTAGTATATGGTCTCTAACAACCATGCAAAAATTGGTCCCCATCGGTCCATAATTATATATAGCCCCCATATAAACCGATCCCCCGATTTGGCTTGCGAGGCCTTTAAGAGAAGCAAATTTCATCCGATCCGGCTGAAATTTGGTACATGGTGTTAGTATATGGTCTCTAACAACCATGCAAAAATTGGTCCACATCGGTCCATAATTATATATAGCCCCCATATAAACCGATCACCAGATTTGACCTCCGGAGCCTCTTGGAAGACCAAAATTCATCTGATTCAGTTGAAATTTGGTACGTGGTGTTAATATATGGCCTCAAACTCCCATGTAAAAATTAGTCGGCATCGGTCCATAATTATATATAGGCCCCATATAAACCGATCCCCAGATTTGACCTCCAGAACCCCTTGGAAGAGCAAAATTCTTCCCATTCGGTTGAAATTTGGTACGTGATGTTAGTATATTGTATCCAACAACCATGCAAGAATTGGTTCCTATCAGCCCATAATTATATATAGCTCCCATATAAACTGATCCCCAGATTTGACCTCCGGTGCCTTTTGGAGAAGCAAAATTCATCCGATCTGCTTGAAATTTTGGTACGTGGTGATCGTATATGATATTTAACAACCATGCCAAAAGTGGTCCATATCAGTCCATAATCATATATAGCCCCCATATAAACCGATCCCGAGATTTGGTTTTGGAGCCACTTGGAGGAGCAAATTTCATCCGAGTGAGTTGAAATTTGGTACATTGTGCTAGTATATGGTCGTTAAAAACCATGCGTAACTAGGTCCATATCGGTCTATAGTTATATATATCCCTCAGATAAATCGATTTCCAATCACACAAAAAGTGGTCCATATCAAGTTCATCATTCTATATAGCCCCCATATAAGCGGCTCCCATATTTATATTCTGGCTCTCTACGTACGGTGCAAAAGTCCATGTCGATTCGTAATTATTTGTAGACTTACCTATACATAAGTTTTTTTTGTCTAATATATACCACGTATGGACTAACTCACAATTTAGAAAACGATATTAAGAAGTTTTAAGATATCACAACCCAAGTAATTCGATTGTGGATGACAGTCTTTCGTAGAAGTTTCTACGCAATCCATGGTGGAGGGTACATAAGATTCGGCCTGGCCGAACTTACGGCCGTATACACTTGTTTTTTGTTGCTTTTCAGTAGAACAGAATAAAAAGAGGAGTTTTCTTATGAACATCTTAAAGAGAAAATATATTTATCTACAAGATTATATAGGATAGTTTACCATATTTAATTAATATCTTATCATTATAACACTAATCAACTAAGAAACAGCTGAAGTGGATTGGAAATACACAGAAAAACGTATCACAAAAATAATTCCCATTAAAATGTTAATTGAAGCTGAAAATTTTTCAAAATATATGTCAAAAATTTATTGATACAATTAACTTGTAAATCAAAATACAAACATTAAGTAAATTAGGTTCATGATGGAAAATTTTTAATTGCAATATTAATTGGTACAAATAACTTTTTAATCGAACTCGAAAGACTAAGTCAGTTAAAAACAAGTATATACGGCCGTAAGTTCAGCCAAGCCGAATCTTATGTACACTCCCCCATGGATGGCGTAGAAATTTCTACTAAAGACTGTCATTTCGGTAATTAGAAACCCGGAATTGAAATATGGGGGTCGCTCTATGTGAGGGCTATATACAATTATGAACCGATATGGACCACGTTAGACATGGTTGTTAGCGGCCATATACTAGCACAATATACCAAATTTCAACCCGATCAGATGAATTTTGCTCCTCCAAGAGGCTCCGGAGGTCAAATCTGGGGATCGGTTTATATAGGAGCTATATATAATTATGGACCGATATGGACCAATTTTTGTATGGTTGTTAGAGACTATATACTATATTTTCAGCCGGTTTGGATGAATTTTGCTCCTCCAAGAGGCTCCACAAGCCAAATCTGGGGATCGGTTTGTATGGGGGCTATACGTAAAACTGGTCCGATATGACCCATTTGCAAGACCATCTGAACTACGTAAATAACAACTAATTGTACCAAGTTTCAAGTCGATAGCTTATTTCGTTCGGAAGTTAGCGTGATTTCAACAGACGGCCGGACGGAAAGACATGTCTAGATCGACTCAGAATTCCACCAATACTCATGGTGGAGGGTAAATACTTGTTTTTTTTTTTAAATAATTTTTTCCTCAGTTTTAGTTAATTCAACTAACGTACGCTAAAAAATATTAACGTCATGGAAACTTTCTTAAAACGTAATAATTCTATGAACTAACAGAGAGTTAAATCGGCTTCAAAGGGTGATACGGTCAAAATTTGGTCAATATAAACTTGACGTATTTCTTTCAATTTTGAATTTAAAAAACCTGAACACCCCTCATTTTGAAGATGTGTGTGTAGAATATTCCTCCTATTTTGATTTTGGAATTCACTCTTCAGTTGTCAAAATGCCGTCCAAGCAAGAAGAGCAGCGTATCAAAATTTTACTCGCGCATCGCGAAAATCCGAGCTACTCGCACGCAAAGCTGGCAAAATCGCTAAAAGTTGCCAAATCAACCATTACAAATGTAATTAAAGTGTTTGGGGAACGTTTGTCGACAGCCAGGAAGTCTGGGTCGGGGAGAAATCGAAAACCGGAAGCCGCTGAGACGACAAAGAGAGCTGCCGGTAGTTTCAAGCGAAACCCTAACCTCCGAGATGCCGCAAATAAGCTGGGTGTATCGTCTACAACCGTGCATCGAGCCAAACAACGAGCCGGACTATCGACTTACAAGAAGGTAGTGACTCCAAATCGCGATGATAAACAAAATACGACGGCCAAAGCGCGATCCCGGAGGCTGTACACGACGATGCTGACGAAGTTTGACTGCGTGGTAATGGGCGACGAAACCTACGTCAAAGCCGACTACAAGCAGCTTCCGGGACAGGAGTTTTATACGGCAAAAGGAAGGGGAAAGGTAGCAGATATTTTCAAGCACATAAAACTGTCAAAGTTCGCAAAAAAATATCTGGTTTGGTAAGCCGTCTCTACCTGTGGCTTGAAAAGCAGCATTTTCATAGCTTCCGGGACTGTCAACCAAGAAATTTACGTGAACGAGTGTTTGAATAAACGTCTGTTGCCTTTCCTGGAGAAACACGGTTGTTCCGTACTGTTTTGGCCGGATTTGTCATCTTGCCATTACGGTAAAAAGGCCATGGAGTGGTACGCCGCCAACAACATGCAGGTGGAACCCTCCCAACACGCCAGAGCTCCGCCCAATTGGGAAATACTGGGCTATTGTCAAGCGGAACCTAAAGAAGACCAAAAAAAACTGCTAAGGACGAGCAGCAGTTCAAGGCAAACTGGCTTTCTGCGGCGAAGAAGGTGGACAAGGTGGCTGTACAAAATCTGATGGCAGGTGTCAAGCGTGAGGCCCGGCAATTCGGATTTGGAAAATCGAAAGTCTAACTGAATATTTTTCCTGAATTTTATACTAATTGAACTTGAAAAATAAATTTAATTTGATTTTTTAAATAAACGATTTCACCGATTTACACGCGTTTTCCCTTGACCAAATTTTGACCGTATCACCCTTTAGTGAAATATAGGGTTCACATTTTTGAGTTTATGGTGGAGGGTATAAAAATGATTGGTTTTTTATTTTTAATAAAAAAATAAAATTAAAACTAATTGATTGTCAATTCAATAATCAAATAAAAACACAAAGTCAATTAAGAAAGTGAAAGTCTTTAATTAAATAATTAATTGCAACAATCATTGTTTAATCAAATTAAGAACATACAATTAGATAAGAAAATGAGTGAACATTTTTTTCTTAAAAAATTTTTTGGGGTTTTTTTTTTAACATTTAATTATTCCAATTAACAATTTATTAAACCCTAACCTAACCTAACCTACATATTCGAATCTATAAAACAAGTTGGGCTGGACCGAATCTTATTTACCCACAATGAATCAAATATTATTGTTTTCTTTTCGTGATTGAAGACATTTCAATTAAAAAATTTATTGCATTAATTATTTTCATGATTGAATCAGGTTTTTTTTGTGCAGAGAATGTTAATTGTCGGAGGCGACCGAGACTAAATTTTAGTCTTCGTAGGAGGTAGCTTGATGGCTAAGATGGTATAAATTTGTCTACTCGGCAATATCCAATTGGGGTTATTCGAATGGTTATGAGATTAGGTGTACAATCAATCTTCTAATAAAATTTACATTTCATTCATATCTTCTGAGCGATTTTGGGTAGAAAGTTAACAATTTTGGCATAAAATACAACAATTGTAAATAAACAACATATTTTTAATTATATATGAGTCAAGATTAGTTGACATATTCGGCAGTGGCGTCAACTGGGAAAAAGTGGTTAGAGTCGACATCGATCACCCGAATTAAACTCTTGAGGGCAATAATGCCTCAACTTTTATGCGATTTGCTTGAAATTGGAAATCTAGAGGTGATTAAGATGTATAAAGATATTAAAGAAATAAAATGCTAGTGATAGCATATAGTAGGCTTGTTTT